>NW_027493725.1:0-27346 GCF_021521415.1 Bidens hawaiensis | reverse complement strand
ATTTCGAGGCCACCAAAACGCAAACGCTCTTCAGATCTGGAAACGAGCGCCTCCAATTGAGCTATTACAGATGGAAGACCACCAAAAAAATCCCCCTCGGAATCTGATTTGAGGCCAGAATCCGTACCGGAAACAGAGTTGGAACGAGAATAGGGAAAGAACTCACCGAAATTGCCTCCCGAACCAGGTGTGGCGCCGGATGAATATTTCAGATCGGAGATCCCGGAGCTAAACGAACCATCGAGCTTCTCATGTGATTTCATCCAGGCTAAAACAACTTGACGGAATTCAGCAGATTCCGTGCGTTCTGCATTCAACACATTAAGAGAAGCCTTAATCTCTGTAATATCGGAATGTAATTGTTGAAGCTGTTGTTCATGAGCATCCAATCGAAAATTTTGAGCTAGGGTTTCCATGATTGAAACAGAAGAAAACGGCAGATCAATGGCAGGTCGGACCAATGATATGTTACAGATTGAATTTAGAGAAGATAATAGGAATAAAAAGGAAGAACGGTTATATTATTGAAAACGTAAAGAAAGACTACAATAGATTCCCGGGCCTAGCCCTCTCTCACCGCATACGCAGGAGCCATGACAATGCCATCTTAAACCTAAACATACTCTCCTCTCCCTATTGGCTATTGATACCTATTTATAGAAATACAATTACCCTTAACCCCCTCCCAAAATAGACAAATGACAATTAGGACTAAAATTAGAATATGACTCCTATCAAATGCAAACATCTTGCGGGAAGCGTAATAATAAGTAGAGTAATTATTATCATGCTGTAGTTTTGAATTAGGGTAATAGTTATTACGCTACTCAATTTTAACTCTAGTTAAAAAACTATAGGCGTAATGAAAATTACTCTAGTAGTAGCGTAATACTCTAGTTATTTGTATGCTTCTTTTGTTAACAGATGTTTGTATTCTATTTATATACATCCTCTAATTATGTCTCCTTGAGTCATTAGTCAATAATAGAACTCATTCTCAGGTTACATTTCGTGATCCAGAAGCTGCAAACCGGGCTTGTGCTGATCCTAATCCAGTTATTGATGGTAGAAGGGCAAATTGTAATTTAGCATCACTAGGTCGACCCCAACCGCCTTTGACTTTTGGTATATTTTCAAAATTTAAACTTTTGATTCAGTTAAATTTATCTTTAATTCATCTCAATATTTGAATTTAGCTGTTCAATTTTCAAGTTTAAACTTTAATTATTTAATAATTGTTTTTTACTTGTAGGACGCCTGAGATCGGCGGCACCCTACTTTGGTGGTCCCCATACAGGACCACCATTGGTTGGTAGCTCAAGTTACCGCCCACCGGTTCCATACAATTATCAGCACTTCCCATATTCCTTATACGGGTTACATATTATTGTTATTATTATTATTCAACATATACCTAGTTGCACAATAACTTATGTCTTCTATAATAACAAAAGTTTGGGGTTTTGTTAGGTACCCACCTTACCGGCCCGAATATGTCTTTCATCAGGTTTCATATAATCCTTACATGGGTCAGCTACACCATAACCCTCAGATGTTTGGCATACAAGGCCCAAATGTTTTTCCGTTTGGTCAAGTAGGCCCACCGCCCCTTGCAAGCCCAGGACATAGAGCGGTTCAGGGGATTGTAGCACCTGGTCCTCATGCTTATACTAGACCAATTGTCAGCGGTGCAACAGCAGAAATTGTTCCAATGTCTCCTGCACCATATCTTACAGGCATGTCTTTTTTTTTATTCTAGCTTATAACATATTTTGTTATAGATGACTTATCAGTTGACTACTATCCCTATGGGATAGAGGTAAGGCTGTCTACATCTTACCCTCCTCAGACCCTACCATAGCATTGCTATTGGTGGGATATACTGAGTACGATGATGATGAGATGACTTATCAGTTGACTACTATCGAAGCACGTATCCAAACACCCCCTAAATAGATGTCATGAATGAATAAGAATGGTAAAGGGATATGTTGGATTCTTTATCTTGCATATGAATATCTAATGTCAAAACGGTTAGGGTGACTTTTATGTTACAAATGTTCTCTACGTATTTTTATCTTTTGAAAAAACGCTCAACTATATAATTGTAAGATAGAAATGTCTTTCTATTCGAAACAAGTTACGCAAACGACAAATACGATTGCGTAAACAAATAATTAACTTTAATGGCGCTCAAAGAGAAATAAATAAATGACTTTTAACATAAACCAAAGTGACTTTGTTTCAAATATTTTTTCTGCCGGGTCCCTATCTGTAAAATTTGTGCCTCTCTTTCTTCAAAGTTGGGCTAAATTACATACTCTTAACCGGGCCATACGAACGGGGGGGGGGGGGGGGGGGGGGGCTGAAATCGAACCAAAATCAAATCAGAAATTAAAAATCGAATAACTGAAACCTAGCAGTTTTTAAAAAACTCGAAAACCGAAATTTCGCTTTGTTGTTTCATTTGAGCCCAAAACCCGACCTATGCGAACCCCTATAGTAAAAGGTTACTTTACTTTCATGGTACCACTATTAAAATTTGTTTTATTAATAATTTTCAGTATTGTGAATATTATTTTGTTTCTTCTAGGTGTCACGCCACCGTTTCTGAGACAGATGAGGGGCACCCATCCTTCTGAGTAAAAATGGTTCAATTGGAAGATACCCGAATCACTTTCCGTGGGACCCACTAACTGCACGATAAGCTCACTTGGTACTCGAGTGACATTTGTCACTTCTTACCTAGGATGCCACATCGTATTTGTCAAAGAGGTAATGTTAAAACATTGAATCAGTTATTATTATTTGTATTACTTTGTGTATGTAGTTTTGGAAGCTTTTGTAAATTTTTGTTTTACGGGTTTTCAGGTCCTCTGAAGTTGGGTCAAATGGAGTCAAAGTTGAAAACAAATGTTTGAATCCCGAACAACAAATGTGAAAATTGCAAATACGCGCTTTAACTAGTCTGTATAACAGGTGTCACACTCGTGGAGTGTTTAACATTGAAGATTGATTGGTGGGATATGGGTTTCCACCAACCGATGGTTGACTAGAGTCAGACCCGGCGCATGGGCACCGTGGTCAATCGTTGACCGTGTCTTTGGACAGATCTAACTTCCCATAATTAACCAATGGGGAACCTATGAATATTCTTATGTTTGATGAATTCTGGGAATCATGGTACATAAGGCGCACCAAATTGAAGCATCAACAAGGGCTTTCTGGTCATTTGAGTTGACTGGTTTGCAAAACATGCTCCTGTTTTATAGACCGTTTAATGGAATTGACCATGGATTTGTTTTAGTTGGTTTGTCTATATTTAAGATTAGCCTATTTGTGTTTTGGTTAATTTGCTAATTTAAGTGGAGTAAAGGGACAGAGTATTAGGCCATGGGGTATGGTTCACGTATGGACAAAGAGCGAGTGCCGCGCCGGGGGTGGGGGGTGGGGTGGGGTTGCTGAGGTGGCGCGTGTGACACAATTGGAACACCGTCCCCTCCTTGGTCACTAGTGACGGGTTCCAAATGATATGCGGGTTCACTAAGGCATCTTCCTAGTAAGATCTATTTTTCGTTTCTTTTTCATTTTTTGAAAATAAAAATAAAAGGAATGGTGAAGAATGATGGAGTTATAAAATGAGTTGAGTGGTTGGGTTGCATAATGAAGGAAAAGCTAAACTGAAGCTGATGTGGCTAACGAGAGAGAGTGTCCCGTAAAGTATAGCCTGACAATTCGATCTTTAAGATAAGGACCATATAATATAAGGATGTAATGTTGCCAATTTGGGCTTCTATTTGAAAGATATTTCAACTAAGCCATTATTAAGCTTTGTATTTCACAGCCCCTTGCTTGTGCCAACTTTTATTTCATGTTTTAGTTTTTCTTTAATAAAAAAAAAATCTCACGTGTAAACCTACTTCTTTTGGGTTATATTGAAGGTTGACTTCCCGACTGCTGTGAAATCGTACCTCTTGATGTGCGGGAACCGGATGGAATTCGTAAACCTTTACCCTCTGTCGGGTTAGAATCTGGGATTAAATCCATGATTCGTCTATTTACCTAGATATCTTTCTTACTGGCCTAAGTGAGAATCAAACATGCATCCCCATTAAGAGAGGACATACCTCTTATCACTAGATTAACTTCTCAAATTTTAATGTTTCAAAAAATCTGGCGGGGGCATGATATAAATAATTAGAGTATTTATTATTAGTCTGTAGTTATAGTTGTGATTTGAAAGACCTTGTTCCGGATCATATTCAACATCATATACGTGTAAAACGATACGATATGGATAGATAATATTATGTTTAATATACTATATCATATTGCAGAATCATATAATAAAGGAATTGCAACACAATCACTCATAAACATCATTATATTGATATAACAGTCAAAGTACAAACTGATTTCTCTCTAATCAGATTCTCTCCAAAAACTATTTCAAATATGACAAGTTAAAGACTATTTATACAAGAACATATAGAGGCGTATAAGCCGTTTGGCGTATAAGACTTATATGGGCGTATAAGCCGTTTGGCGTATAAGACTTATATGCCGCGTATAAGTCTTATATGCTGGCTTACTTATACGACTCTTTAACAATATAATAATGACAGATTAAGCCCATAAGACCTAGCATT
The DNA here is from genome assembly GCF_021521415.1 of Bidens hawaiensis. Lineage (NCBI taxonomy): Eukaryota > Viridiplantae > Streptophyta > Magnoliopsida > Asterales > Asteraceae > Bidens > Bidens hawaiensis. The sequence goes on along the minus strand of NW_027493725.1, from coordinate 22,697 downwards.
AGACAATAATGCTCTAACAAACTCCCTTGAATAATGCTAGATCTTAATAAATGCAATATGATATTCCAAAACTTTAAGCCCGATATGTATAACTTGTATATATAATAGACCTCTGTCTTATCAACATCAAAATTTGAATCTATCAAATTACCCATGGCTGCTTGACAGCATCCCAGGCACCCGAAGATTCATTCTGGTTGACCTTGGTCGAATCTATAGTAGTGATTATGAATACAATTTTAAAGAAAACACCATCATAGACTTAGATCATCTATCAATTCTCGGACAGATGATATTATGAGAAATAATCCACAATCTTGAGGATATTAGACTTGAAATGGATTCTAGTAACCATCCTTTCATCCCTTCCTTGCAAACCCTTGAGTAAACCATATCTTCATCATCATCCGAATCATCGTCATTTGAATCACCAATAGCCATCTGCAGTTCCAAACAAACACAATAAGAAACTAAATTTTACCTTTACACAGTTAAGAAAGAAAATTTTCACCCCATTTTGACTAATACACAAGCTGTTGAATATATGATCTAACAATTATTTTTAACAATATCAACACGAACTACAATACATCAATTTTTCAAACAACGATTACAGATTTAACTCCTCACATTCCAACTTCCGAAAGACCCATTTCATGTAATGTAATATATGATTAATGCATCAGATATACATACCTCGATATAGATAGTTCAGTGAAGATGTTAACTTGAAATAAAAACCGATATGAAGTTTATTTAAAGATTGATCAAGGTGTAGAAGATATAAACTGTGAGTTGCATCAGATAATCATAGCTGAGTATTAATACAATCTACCTGTTTGTCAGCACATCTCGAGACTCATGTCTACAGTAAACCCACTAGAACCATCTAACTGATATTATATTATAAAACATAATATCTCTGTATAAGTATACTACTTATACGCCACGTATAAGTAGTATCTCCATAGAACTATTAGACTTATACGCCGTATAAGTCATTACGACTTATACGGCGTATAAGTTAAATACTTATACGTTGAAACATTCAAACAACGTTTAAACATGACAAATTTCATACTTTCGATCCCAATCGAGTCCAATTTAATGACCTTGATAAATCCTCTTGAAATTTTGACCATAATTTTGATTTCAAACAACCATTTTCACATTTTTTTAACTTAAACAAGTCCAAATTAATGACCTTGATAAATTCACTTGAACTTTTAAATCCCAATTTTGAATATAAAAAAAAACCACTCGATTCAGATTCTCGGATCTCCAGACCTAATTAACCATTCAGTAAAATCGAAAATAATACAGAATTATAAAATCCTTTTGGTTTATAAAAGAAAGTTGTAATCAACAAAAATATTAAAAACTAAGAACATAAAGAAACATATTTTTGTGAGTTGAGCATGGAATCATATTGATCGATTTGTTCTTTCATCACGGTTTTATAGTTCAGCTTTATTATGTCTGATGTTAAGTCGGTCATTGGTATTGTTGTCCACTTAAACTTTTATAACAAAAGATTCAGAGACATCAATGATACGATTAAGGTTCAATTAAGCACATAATATCAGGGCATGATTAGATTCTAATCTTGATTCAGGATTATTTTGATTTTTACCATGTCTCCCCAACTGGACTTAAGATTTAGAACCAGCAGATCAAAACATTTAAAAATTTTTAATTTGGTAATCATAGAAAAAGCTTTCCACAACAAGGCATACCCCCATTATCAAGAAATACCCTAAGTTTCTTCTACCAAGGATGAGTATGCACGATTTCATCTGTCGGCTTGCAGACATTGTATTCCCTGTGGTCCCTTTCTTACTGGTATTAAGACGCGCGCAAGGGAGGAACTTTCTACGACTAACAGTGTGTTTTGATCAAGTCGGTAGTGAAAGTTGTACAAAGTACAAAGTGATCAAAGTTTAATGACTTTTCAGGGTTCGCTCTTAGAGCATGATTTTAAATATTCACCGAAATGAATACCCAGATGATAAACCGCATAAAGACCTCAATGGCTCCAGAAACCTAGTGCATCCCATCAATACAGGATTTAAGGCCAAATGACCATACACCATTGAAATGTAGACTATGTACTAGACGCTTAAAACACTTTATTTTTGTGATCTACTGAAACATAAGGCTTGAGTATGACAAGCTATTACATTTCTGACTTCATCACAAAGAGTTTTGCTATAATGCTAACACATCTTTCATTTAGGCTAGTTATGTTTATATCAGTTATTCCTTACTTGTTTGTGTAAAAGCCTACAATGTACCGAACATTAAGCAATAGACTTTTATACTTAGTATCTCTGGTACTTGGCACAAGATGATAAGTGTACTATCATTTTCCTTATATGCTTCAAAACTCATTTTGAGGAGCATTTTCTATTGTTTTTGAATTTTTCACATGTTTTTGGCTATTTAGGATTTTTCAAATGTTTTTGTCTTTTCCCAATGTTGGGTGATTAGACTGAAGCATATCAAAAGGCCACGACGTGATCAAGACTAAAGTGAAATACACGAAGATGAGTTGAAGAATTGCATTATGGCTGTGATGGTGTAATACCGAAATCCCTATGGATTTTGGTTTGTCCAGTAACACCGAAATCCCTATGGATTTCGGTTAGGCTAGTTTAGGCTTATTTGTGCTTAGCCTTTGGGCCTTTTATGGTAACCCTATATATAGTTATTGTTTAATCATTTTAGGGTTAGAGAAGTTGAAGACTTTGAGAGCCACCATAATCTTAGAGAGCAAATACCGATTTGGGTAATCTCATGTACTAGACGATTTAATAATATAATCATGTGCATGTGGAGTATTATCGTGTTTATTACATTCATTTTGTTCTTCTATCTCGTTCTTGAATCACCATTGTGCTAGGATTCCGCACTAACATCGTGTTCAAGTTGATATCATATTGTAGTGATCTAGATTCGGGACTTACAATTGGTATCAGAGCCTTAGACCTATTCAGGCTCGTTATTGTGATATTAATAGATTCAAGACTTGGATCTTTGTGTTTGTGGAGCATTGAAGAATTCTGGAAATTGAAGAAAAATTTTTCTTTGTGTTCTTAGGGGTTGTTGAGATAACTTGGGAAAGAATTTGGTTTGATTTTGGATTTAAATTCAAATCCCAGAGATTTCGGGTGTTATTCTGTTATCATAATTACCTGGTCTAGATTCGGTCAACTATGAGTGCTCTCATTTGACTTTTGATAGTTCTCGGCCACCAAAGGTGTTTTCGGACAAAGATTACTGTTTTCGGTCACTATTTGGTGTTCTCTATTGATTTTTGGCTATTCTCGGTCAACCAAGAAAGTTCTCGGTTGACTTTCAGTGTTCTCGGTCAACATTTAAGGGTTCTTGGTCAGAAATCACTAGTTTTCGGTCAACGCTTCTAGCTAGTTCTCGGTCTAAGTTAGTTCTGGGTCAGAGTTTCTTACAAACCATTGTTTTTGGTCATACAGAGATCAAGGGTTCACGATAAAAAAAATAAAAAAAATAATAATTACCTGAAAAATTTTTCTTGAACGAAATTTTTCCAGAATACTCCTTACAAGTAAAAATTCATTTTTGAAAATTTTGGCAAAAATAAATTTATTTGTTGATTTTCGGTGAATTTTTTGGCTGGAAATCGGAAAAATTTGTCTTGAACGAAATTTTTCCTAGACACTTCTCTTGAGTGGGACATTTTTCTTGAGAATTTTAACGATCATATTTTTTTTTTCGAAAAATTTTGGCGGGAAAACCCCATTAATTCCTTTAATTACTCAATGGATTCTCCACTACCCATCTCAATGTTTGGAAGTACTCTTAGTCAGTCTGCTCCCTCACAAGTAGTATTTCATATTTCATCTACATAGGTATGTTTTCAATCATGTCCTTAAGATTACATTGATAAAATAAATTTATATAAGCTCCATAATGATAACTTGATTAGAGAAATGGAAAGAGTAAAATCTGAAAACTTTAAACTTAAGAAAATTGAAAAAGCTTTCCTAGACAAATAGAAGCACCAAAAAAGGACATCTCTAATTTTAAGACCATGCGTACTCGGGGAGTTATGCAGGCGTTTTGGGCCAACACGCCGGGGGTACACCGCCCCCTCAGCGTTTTGGGTATGTTTTTTTCCCGGCGTTTTCTATATAACGCGAGAATGGCTCAAAAATAAAAAAAAATCCGTTATATTACCGTTGGAGAGATTTAACAGAAGCTCCATCGCCGCCGGAGAAGTTAACGGAGTTGATGACATCAGATGCTTGCTGAACTTGAGGATCCATCACCGGAGAAGTTATCGGTTGCTGGTGATGGTGGGATTGATGGTGGCGGTTACGATTGAATGGGATTGTAGATTAGGGCTGGAGACTGCTTCTCGATCTTCCGATTGCTTTTGTTCTCGTTCGTTGAGGCAGATGAGGATCGGTGGGAGTGTTTGTGTTTGTGTTTGTGTTTTGTGATTGAGATCTGGGTGGGATTGACGATGGTATTGACGGTGGGTAGAGGAGGATCGGTGGGGAGTGTTTGTGTTTGTGTAAAATTATTTTATATACAAAATGTTTTTTGTTTAATTGTATTGTAAAAAAAAAAACAAAAAAGCGTATAAGTGACTGGGCGCCACGTGGCGCATAATGCCTGGGGTGGGGCTTTATGTCTACACCTTGTTTTTGTATAAAGCCATCTCTCTGACTGGACGCCACTTGTCGCATAACGCCTAGTAGTGGGGCTTTATGACTACACATGGTCTAAGTTTGATTTCAGTATAAAAAGTTGTCACCACCTAGATGCCAAACAGGAAATCGCTGAACTAACTACTAAACTGGAAGCCTCCAAGTTAGAAATTCTGAATCTAACTAGTATATTTGAAAGGGTTGAACTAGACTTTAAAAAATTCGAGGGTTCCAGTAAAGTAGTCAATTCAATGATTGAAAATCAATTATGGTGGAAAGAAAACGAAGGTGAGGGAATAGGATATAGTCAAGTACCCCCACCATACAATGACAATTATACTAGTCTTCCTCTTGCCAAAGAGTAGGACGAAAAGGTAAAAGACATGAAGTATGGTAAACAGGTTCAATATGAAATTGTTGGATCAGGATCCCTAGAGGAAATCAAGCCTGTTTTTAAATGTGCGAACAATTTTGATTTTTTTTATCAACTTTAATGTATTTTTATATAATTTACTATAAAACGATTACAATAAAATGGCAGGCAAATGGGCAACAAGTTGCGCCGCAACCCCCTTTTGAACAGCAAAGTCAATCCTGCTAAAAACGAAGCTTTGGGACCTAGAAGCTGAAGAGGTTCCGTGTACGACGCGCTGAATCCTACTCAAAAATTTCACAGCCTCTGGAGCCAGAAAACCAAATGTATCAAAGGCAAATGGTAGAAAGACATGTTGATTATCTAAACAAGCTTTCTCGTGTTTAATAACTTTGCCCGATTCAGCCTTCAACGCAGCCTGACCCACAACAAACCCACGGTCCCTGAGCCCAACAAGAGGAGACACTCCTGTAAGATCCACACAGGCGTGTTTCCCCCCCTGCCCACCCGAACACAAGAATATCAGCCGGTCGTAAAGTAGACCTCCCTTCAATAGGATCCGTGAGAAAGTTAACAGGGGCCTCCTTTTTAGCAGAATTCCCTGCCCGTTTAAGAACATCACACAGAACATCCCTAACCAGATCATGTCTGTATTTAAAGCCAGGCAATTCTTTGCAATGCACCGCATGGTCACCAAAAGAATCCAAACAGACCTTACGACAAATTGGGCAAGGTTCATCCGTCGAGAACATAGGGATCATTAACCGGTACTTAAGGATAGCCCGATACTCCAAACCCGACATACGTTGGCCTAATCCTTCAATGGGGATGTCCGTTAGAAAATCCTGAGCCCGAGGAGCCCGAAGGCATTCAAACACCGCCTTTTGGCGAGGGGATAGATCAAACTTCACTTCTAAACTCTTGACGATTCCACTAAATAAGGCAGTCGCCACAACATGTTGGGCTTTAGGGGGGGCGGTGTCCTTATTAGAGAACCCGCTAAGATCAAAATCTGTAAGTGAAGTACGTAAACGATCCATCGCACACCCATAATCAGAGTCCAACCCATAAATATCACAACCCCGAAGAATATGGTCTTGCAAACACCACGACTGTGCTCTCGAAGCCACCAAAGCATATGTAGATACATCCTCGGCCGAACAGAGACCCAACCCCCCATAACGGATCGGAAGTGATGCCAACCTCCATTGGAGATCCCCAAAGATGCTTCTACTTCATGTGCACATATAGTAAATGATGTTGCTTCTGATAGTAAAGGGGTTTAGGCTAGTGAAAATGAATCTTATTCTAACATGTTATCAAACTTAGATGACACCACAACACAAAATCGTACTAATAATAATACACAGAGTTGTGACAACAAAGGGAAGGCACATAAGAAATCAGCACAACAAGGACAGTCTCATCCTCATAGATACTCCGGATCTCCATGTGTTGATAAATCATTGGGTGCTATTTAAATTAAGAGGCAAACATGTTACCTGTAACGCCCTGAAATTCGATTGGTAAACTAGGATCGTGAAATCATCGGAAACTATAGACTTTGGGATTCTGGACGATAAGTTCGGAACCCATATCATTGGAAAAATCTGCTTTTATCATTTAAAATGTTTATTTTATAAAACGACATTTACGCCTGAAAAATATTAATTTTTATGCTTTCGAAAAATTAAATGTTCTTATTTAAAAAGATTTCAAATAATTATTCGGAAAATGGTTTTATAAAAGTTTTGCTGAAAAAGTTTTAGTTTGTTTAAAAACTTATGAACTCGACTAGTCTTGACCCGTCGGTAGCCTAAACCCGAACCCGAGTCACCCGAGTATTTAAGCGGAAAATCAAGTATTCTTACACCATCTCTTTCATTTCCACCAACACTTCCCACCCAAACACTCTCATTCTAGAGAGAGAAACTAGAGAGAGAAAGTCTTCAAACTTCAAATCCGAGTCCACAAATCTGTTTGTTGTTATTCTTGGTAAGATCTTCTTGAAAATCATCCATTTTCATAACCATTTTCGGCCTCAAATCGAGCAAAAACACCCATTTTCGTTTCTAGAGTTTTCGGGTCAAAAACCGTCTTGTTTTGGTGTCAAAATGCAGGCTTTTGTGTTTAAAATCACTAGGAATCGATAGCCCTTTCAATCCCGAGCATTTCCATGTCAAAAACTTCGATTTTGGGTCAAAAATCTGGAAAATCTGAAAAACCCGTAGGTTTCTCCGTCGCCCAGCTTGAAGGAGTCGAATCAGACTCATTCGATCGAACCAGTCGATCGAATCAGTCCAGTCGATCGAATAGGAAAGCAACCGAATGGTCTCCAACTCATTCGACCGAATGAGTTTCGTATTCGATCGAACGAGTGTCTATTCGATCGAACAAGTTCCATGTTCGACCGAACGAGTTTTTCCAACTGGTTCGACCAAATGTGTTTCTAGTTCGATCGAGTGTGCCTCAGATTCGACCGAATGTGTGTCTATTCGATCGAACGTGTTCCTATTCGATCGAATCAAGCCAGAACCAAGCTGTTTTCGTCTTTAAAACCCAGTTTTTGCTTGAGGCCGCGTAAGCTCGTTTTCTTAGACTTATAGCACGTTGTTAACCTTATATATATGTTCAACTCTAGGCTAAGGAGATCTATTGTAGCACCATCCTAACCCGAGATCAAGGTGAGTTCATAGCCCCTATTTAAGCTTTTCAAAACTATGGGGTGGAAACATGGTAACTTTACACGTTTGGATAAAATCATTTATGCAAACACTCTTTAAACTATAAACTTTTGGATTTCTACACACGTGCGGAAATCCACAAGCTTTTTAAGAATCTATAAACTTTGGAAATCTATGAACATGGGGAAAACCCATCAACTTATGGAGATCTAAGAACATTGGAAATCAATGAGTATGGGAAATTCTATGAACATTGACATCATGGGAATGGGAATCATATTCATATCATCATAGTCATTGTGTCAGCATGGAAATCTAGAGATCAAAGCATCATGAGTTGAATTGGACGCGAGAGTCTATTCTACTCTCGGTAGAACTCGCGACCATGAGTGGCATTCTATTCTCGGTGGCACTCGTAACTCTTGGGATTTCATACTAGTCTCGGTGAAATCCATAACTCTTGAGGACCTATACTAGTCTCGGTAGGGACCAAGGGAACCCATGATTCTTTGGGGAGTCTATCCTACTCTCGGTAGAACCTAGCTGAGTCCTGGATGACAAGAACGAGGTAGTCTTGGTTTAAGTCTTGCGTGGGATCAATCAAGTCTTGTGTGATCATTGAGTTTCATCATCATTCATCATCATCATCATTTATTCACCATCATCTTGGATACTAGTAAACAGTGGGATCTTGGTGTTGGTTTATCTAGTAAACTTAGCATGCTCAAATCTATATGTCCTTATTTATGCTTAACTGCTATGTGCTACATGTACCGTTGGGAGACCACAAATCTTTGAGTAATCTTATCACAAACGACTCTAATGGGAGAATAATAAGCCCGCTGAGAGTCCAGGAGAACATTTCATGTTTTACTTACTACAAAAACCTCTTTGGGAAAACCAAGAGACCTTTTCTTACAAACCATCTTAAAACCGGGTATTATATCCAAACATAGTAGTATAAGTTGTAGGAGTGGTGGGTTAGCCGCAGGTACACCCTATATATAAACCCCTACAACCTATACTAGTATGTTTGTGTATAAACTCTTTTTCTTTAAACCTATGAATTCACTCATCTACTTTATGTAGTTGACAGTTTGTTACATGTTTTCAGGAAATAATGCAGCAAGAAATCCCTAGCAAGTTTAGAGGCCTTAGAGAGATGAAGGCTAGTCTAGGAGTTGTTTGGAAACTTGATATTTTGTATTAAAACAATTTGTTTCATGTTACCTGGATGGTGTAATATTTGACATTTTGGTTATGTTTATGCATTTAGACTTTTATACTATTGTGCTCAACAATCACGACTTAGTCGCCGCGCCTCGATTATTCCGCCATCACGATCGGGGTGTGACAGATTGGTATCAGAGCCAGTGGTTATAGGGAATTAGGAAACCGACCTAGACTATAACCTAGGATCCTTGACTCTAGATAGCTCATGCATCACAATCACATGTCTACACTTATATACGTGCTGCGTGCTTATGTGTTGTATATTAACTGTTAATCTCTTGAGCCATGTCATTCTGTGTTCTTGGTATAATCTATGTCCTCTATTCTTAATCTTTGGCGTGTCATTGATTCTATCTAACGCTCGTTTTGTCAAGAATGCCTCCCAGACGTGCACCCGCCCCCTTGGACTCCGCTGATCTAGCCAACCTTATAGCCCAGCAGATCGCGGCTGTGTTACCAGGCATGGTAACAGCCATCAGCCAGGGGCTGAGGCAAGAAGGAACCTCTGGGGCCAACCAAATTCCAGCTCAGAACGCAAATGAACCAGCAAATAAGCCATACAAGGACTTCATGGCTACCAAACCCACCAGCTTCAGCGGTTCAGAAGGCGCCGTTGGTCTCCTCCAGTGGATCGAAAAGATGGAGGCTGCCTTTGTTATTAGCTCGTGCCCTGAGACACTGAAAGTCACGCACGCGGCAAGCATGTTGTCTAAACGCGCGCTGACCTGGTGGAACAACGAGATAAGAACCCGCGGGCGTGAGGCTGCCTTGGCCATGACCTGGTCGGAATTTGTAGCTTTGGTTACCCGCGAGTTCGTACCTCGCAGTGAGGTGCAGAAACTTGAAGCTGAGTTTTGGGTGCACAGAATGAAGGGCGCTGATCACCAAGGGTACACGGAGCGTTTTCACGAGCTCTCCCTTCTCGTACCACACTTGGTCACCCCCTCCCTCCCGGGCTATTGAGCTTTACATCAATGGCCTACCTGACACTGTCCGTGGAATCGTTATCGGGGCTGACCCATCAACCCTACAAGCGGCCATTGAACTAGCTGCCCGACTGACCCAGGACCAGGTTAAGACTGGGGTCCTAGCCAAAGGTACGGGCAAGGCCGCTGAGGGCTCATCCAAAAAGATCAACCGCATCAAAAAGCGTAAGGCTAGCAGTTACGCGATGGTTACTCCCGCAACCCCAATCAGCTCTGTCGCTCCTGCTCCCACCCCTTCTGGAAGGCCAAAGAGGGAGTACACTGGGGTTCACCCCAAGTGCGGCACTTGCCAATTTCATCACCCTGCCGGAACCCCGTGCTGGAAATGCACGAACTGTGGACGTTTGGGGCACCTAGCGGAACGCTGCAGATTTCAAGGTAATCAACTGGCAATACAGAGCAGCAGTTCCCAACCCAGCAACACTCGAAGCTGTTTCGAGTGTGGAGCCACGGACCATTTCAGGAGCAGGTGTCCTCGTCTTGCAAATCTTCCTCCGGCCCGAGGTCGAGCCTTTACTATTGGCGCTGCTGAAGCTCGCCAAAATCCTGACGTCATTACTGGTACGTTCATCCTTAACAATCTCTGGGTTTCTATTCTATTTGACACGGGTGCAGATAGGAGTTTTATTTCTAGCGAGTTGGTCCCATTGCTTAATCTAGGAACCTCTGTCTTAGACCCCGCTTTCTCTGTCGAAATGGCAAACGGAGAGTCTACCCAAGTGAACAAAATCGTTCGCAATTGCACGCTTACGTTTGATCAGACGTCTCTTAACATTGACCTCATCCCTATGCAATTAGGAAGTTTCGATGTAATTGTTGGGATGGATTGGTTGTCCATCAACCACGCGGAAGTGGTGTGTGCTGAGAAGCTCATTCGCGTTCCTTGTTCTTCTGGCGAGTCCATAATTATTCAAGGAGAAAGATCAGGCAGATGTCTGAAATTAATCTCCTGCTTTAAAGCTCGGCGATGCCTTCGAAAGAAGTGTCTCGCCTTCCTAGCTCATGTCTCCATCAAGAAATCTTTGGGGAAGAAGCTCTCTGATGTCCCCGTTGTGCGTGAATTTCCAGACGTTTTTCCTAAAGACTTACCCGGACTACCTCCTAGCCGACAAGTCGAATTCCACATCGAATTAGTTCCCGGTGCAACCCCCGTGGCAAAATCTCCGTATCGTTTGGCTCCGTCAGAAATGCAGGAATTATCGAGCCAGCTACAGGAACTACTAGACAAGGGTTTTATTCGCCCTAGTTCATCTCCATGGGGAGCTCCAGTCCTCTTCGTCAAGAAGAAGGACGGATCTTTCCGGATGTGCACAGACTATCGTGAGCTTAACAAACTCACGGTCAAGAATCGGTATCCATTACCAAGGATTGACGATCTTTTCGACCAGCTGCAAGGAGCCACTTACTTTTCCAAGATCGACCTACGCTCAGGTTATCACCAAGTACGCGTCATGGAGGACGACATCGCGAAAACCGCTTTCAGAACTCGTTATGGACACTACGAGTTCCTAGTCATGCCTTTTGGTTTGACGAATGCCCCTGCGGTGTTCATGGATCTCATGAATCGCGTTTGTCGTCCATACCTGGACCAGTTTGTTATCGTCTTCATTGACGATATTCTCGTTTATTCCCGCTCTAAAGCCGACCATGAGCTTCATCTCAGGCTTACCTTGGATCTGCTGAGGAAAGAGCAACTCTACGCCAAATTCTCCAAATGCGAATTCTGGCTAAGGGAAGTTCAATTCTTAGGTCACATCATTAACAAGGAAGGCATTCATGTCGACCCTGCCAAGATTGAAGCCATCAAAAATTGGGGAGCGCCTACAACGCCAACCGAAATTCGTTCATTTCTTGGTTTAGCTGGGTACTACCGTCGATTCATCTCGAACTTTTCAAAGATCGTATTGCCTCTCACAATGTTAACTCAAAAAGGGGAACCATTCATTTGGAACCAAGAGCAAGAAGAGGCTTTCCAAACATTGAAACATAAACTCTGTCATGCACCAATCCTGTCACTTCCTGAGGGTAACGATGATTTTGTTGTTTATTGCGACGCCTCGAGCCAAGGTCTAGGCTGCGTCTTAATGCAACGCGGTAAGGTCATCGCTTATGCCTCGCGCCAACTCAAGAGTCATGGGAGGATTTATGTCACCCACGACTTGGAATTGGGTGCTGTGGTCTTTGCCTTAAAAATATGGAGACACTACCTATACGGTACGAAATGTGTCATCTTCACCGACCACAAGAGCCTACAACACATCCTCAACCAAAGGGAGCTAAACATGCGACAACGTCGATGGGTTGAACTCCTAAGTGACTACGACTGCGAAATCCGCTACCACCCTGGAAAGGCTAACGTAGTGGCTGACGCGTTAAGTCGCAAGGAAAGGACCCAGTTGCATGCGATCCGTATTCAGTCCAATCTTCCCTCCTTGGTTCTTGAAGCTCAAAAGCAAGCGATTGCTGGTGGTGATCTCAAAAATATGCTATCTTGCGGTGCCGAACGGAAGTTTGAAACCAAGTATGATGGTATACTTTACTACTTAAATCGCATGTGGATTCCAAACTCTGAACCACTTCGAGAACTTATCCTGAACGAAGCGCACAAATCCAGATACTCTATTCACCCGGGCAGTGATAAAATGTATCAGAATCTCAAGTCTCACTTCTGGTGGCCGGGTATGAAGAAAGTCATAGCTTTGTACGTCGGTAGGTGCCTAACATGCTCGCGGATCAAGACTGAACATCAGAGACCATCTGGCCTGTTACAAAAACCGATCATACCGCAGTGGAAGTGGGACGAAGTCGCTATGGACTTCATTACCAAACTCCCGCGGACACCCAGCGGTTATGACACGATTTGGGTTATCGTGGATTACTTGACCAAGTCTGCCCACTTTCTCCCTGTCCGCGAGGACTACACTACGGAGAAGCTGGCGCGGATTTACATTCGTGAGATCGTAACCCGTCACGGTGTGCCTAAGGGCATCACGTCTGACCGTGACCCCTCTTTTGCGTCAAGGTTCTGGAAGTCATTTCAGAAGCCTTTGGGACAAGTGTGAAACTTAGCTCTGCCTATCATCCTGAAACGGACGGACAGAGCGAAAGGACCATACAAACCCTGGAGGATATGCTCAGAGCCTGTATCCTTGAATTCGGTAGTAGCTGGGAGACTCACCTTCCTCTTGCAGAGTTCTCATACAATAACAGCTATCATGCTACCATCAAATGCGCACCATTCGAGGCACTCTATGGCAGGAAATGTCGTTCTCCACTGTGTTGGTCCGAGACCGGAGATTCTCAAATCCTCGGCCCGGAACTGATACAGGAAACCACTGACAGTATCGCCATCATCCAGCAAAGACTTAAGGACGCCCGCTGTCGACACAAGTATTACGCTGACAAACGCCGCAAACCTCTGGAGTTCCAAATAGGCGATCGCGTAATGCTCAAAGTTTCCCCCTGGAAGGGCATTGTTCGCTTCGGGAAAAAGGGAAAGTTTGCTCCAAGGTACGTAGGACCTTTCAAGATCATCGAAAAGGTCGGACCCGTAGCCTATCGCTTGGAATTGCCTCCAGAACTCAGCCGTGTTCACAACGTTTTTCATGTGTCGCAACTCAAAAAGTGCCTCGTTGACGAGACCGCTCAAATCCCGATCGACACGGTTCGCATCGACGACAAACTACACTTTGTTGAGGAACCTGTCGAGATCCTAGATCGAGAAGTCAAAAGGACTAAGCGAAGCCGGATACCCATAGTCAAGGTACGTTGGAACAACCATCGTGGACCCGAGTTCACATGGGAGCGAGAGGATAAGATGAAGGAGGAATACCCTCATCTGTTCGCATAGTCATCATCTTTGTAATTCTAGAAATCTTGGAGTCTATGTAATCGTAATCATGTAATCAGGGACCAATATCAATCAATGAAGTATCATGTTGTTCCTATTTGCTTATAAATATTCTCTTATTTGCATAACACCAAGTTTGGCTACCCATGACTCGTGCTGGAAAACACAAGTTGTGCATACTTAATCATGTAAACATTGGGGTAAACTATGTATCATTGAGCCAAAATTTGTCATCATTCTAGCATTCATGAAGCATGGTTGTGTGTGTGTGTGTGGTGTCGTGTCGATTTTTCTAGCCGCACACAATGGAGTTTATACATTGATACAAGGTGAACTCGTAATTATAGTCCGGAATATAATTACATCAAGTTCACAGGTGTATACGTGTATAAACAATATGCTATTGTGTAACTATGAGTCGTGAACTCAAGCTTCGTGTAGGGAGTTAATCAATGAATGTTGAAGGAGTGGTGGGTTAGCCGCTGGTACACCCTATACATAAACCCCTTCGGCACAAGTTGATTATGTCTGAAGCGAGACTTGGAATTAGGGACTCATAGTTAGCGTGGCAGCTGTGAGGCGTTAAATTCAAGAGTTATTGAGGGAATTATTCATTGGAGATTGAAGGAGTGGTGGGTTAGCCGCTGGTACACCCTATATATAAACCCCTTCAATCCGAAATGAATATGTCTGATGTAAAGCTTGAGGGTGATGCCTTGTAGTGGAAAATAGTGTGTCGTCCTGTGTGTCATTGAACTAATAGGAGTCGAAAGAAACACCCAAGTGGAGTTGAGGGAGTGGTGGGTTAGCCGCTGGTACACCCTATATATAAACCCCTTCAACTTGATTTGGGTGGTATCCAAGACGAAAATTAGGGGTAGTGGCGCATAGTGGTCATCATGGGATCATTTGATCTAAAACATCATTGCATCAACTATACTAAGTTCTAAATTTCGGGACGAAATTCCTCTAAATTGGGGAGGATGTAACGCCCTGAAATTCGATTGGTAAACTAGGATCGTGAAATCATCGGAAACTATAGACTTTGGGATTCTGGACGATAAGTTCGGAACCCATATCATTGGAAAAATCTGCTTTTATCATTTAAAATGTTTATTTTATAAAACGACATTTACGCCTGAAAAATATTAATTTTTATGCTTTCGAAAAATTAAATGTTCTTATTTAAAAAGATTTCAAATAATTATTCGGAAAATGGTTTTATAAAAGTTTTGCTGAAAAAGTTTTAGTTTGTTTAAAAACTTATGAACTCGACTAGTCTTGACCCGTCGGTAGCCTAAACCCGAACCCGAGTCACCCGAGTATTTAAGCGGAAAATCAAGTATTCTTACACCATCTCTTTCATTTCCACCAACACTTCCCACCCAAACACTCTCATTCTAGAGAGAGAAACTAGAGAGAGAAAGTCTTCAAACTTCAAATCCGAGTCCACAAATCTGTTTGTTGTTATTCTTGGTAAGATCTTCTTGAAAATCATCCATTTTCATAACCATTTTCGGTCTCAAATCGAGCAAAAACACCCATTTTCGTTTCTAGAGTTTTCGGGTCAAAAACCGTCTTGTTTTGGTGTCAAAATGCAGGCTTTTGTGTTTAAAATCACTAGGAATCGATAGCCCTTTCAATCCCGAGCATTTCCATGTCAAAAACTTCGATTTTGGGTCAAAAATCTGGAAAATCTGAAAAACCCGTAGGTTTCTCCGTCGCCCAGCTTGAAGGAGTCGAATCAGACTCATTCGATCGAACCAGTCGATCGAATCAGTCCAGTCGATCGAATAGGAAAGCAACCGAATGGTCTCCAACTCATTCGACCGAATGAGTTTCGTATTCGATCGAACGAGTGTCTATTCGATCGAACAAGTTCCATGTTCGATCCGAACGAGTTTTTCCAACTGGTTCGACCAAATGTGTTTCTAGTTCGATCGAGTGTGCCTCAGATTCGACCGAATGTGTGTCTATTCGATCGAACGTGTTCCTATTCGATCGAATCAAGCCAGAACCAAGCTGTTTTCGTCTTTAAAACCCTGTTTTTGCTCGAGGCCGCGTAAGCTCGTTTTCTTAGACTTATAGCACGTTGTTAACCTTATATATATGTTCAACTCTAGGCTAAGGAGATCTATTGTAGCACCATCCTAACCCGAGATCAAGGTGAGTTCATAGCCCCTATTTAAGCTTTTCAAAACTATGGGGTGGAAACATGGTAACTTTACACGTTTGGATAAAATCATTTATGCAAACACTCTTTAAACTATAAACTTTTGGATTTCTACACACGTGCGGAAATCCACAAGCTTTTTAAGAATCTATAAACTTTGGAAATCTATGAACATGGGGAAAACCCATCAACTTATGGAGATCTAAGAACATTGGAAATCAATGAGTATGGGAAATTCTATGAACATTGACATCATGGGAATGGGAATCATATTCATATCATCATAGTCATTGTGTCAGCATGGAAATCTAGAGATCAAAGCATCATGAGTTGAATTGGACGCGAGAGTCTATTCTACTCTCGGTAGAACTCGCGACCATGAGTGGCATTCTATTCTCGGTGGCACTCGTAACTCTTGGGATTTCATACTAGTCTCGGTGAAATCCATAACTCTTGAGGACCTATACTAGTCTCGGTAGGGACCAAGGGAACCCAGGATTCTTTGGGGAGTCTATCCTACTCTCGGTAGAACCTAGCTGAGTCCTGGATGACAAGAACGAGGTAGTCTTGGTTTAAGTCTTGCGTGGGATCAATCAAGTCTTGTGTGATCATTGAGTTTCATCATCATTCATCATCATCATCATTTATTCACCATCATCTTGGATACTAGTAAACAGTGGGATCTTGGTGTTGGTTTATCTAGTAAACTTAGCATGCTCAAATCTATATGTCCTTATTTATGCTTAACTGCTATGTGCTACATGTACCGTTGGGAGACCACAAATCTTTGAGTAATCTTATCACAAACGACTCTAATGGGAGAATAATAAGCCCGCTGAGAGTCCAGGAGAACATTTCATGTTTTACTTACTACAAAAACCTCTTTGGGAAAACCAAGAGACCTTTTCTTACAAACCATCTTAAAACCGGGTATTATATCCAAACATAGTAGTATAAGTTGTAGGAGTGGTGGGTTAGCCGCAGGTACACCCTATATATAAACCCCTACAACCTATACTAGTATGTTTGTGTATAAACTCTTTTTCTTTAAACCTATGAATTCACTCATCTACTTTATGTAGTTGACAGTTTGTTACATGTTTTCAGGAAATAATGCAGCAAGAAATCCCTAGCAAGTTTAGAGGCCTTAGAGAGATGAAGGCTAGTCTAGGAGTTGTTTGGAAA
The DNA here is from genome assembly GCF_021521415.1 of Bidens hawaiensis. Lineage (NCBI taxonomy): Eukaryota > Viridiplantae > Streptophyta > Magnoliopsida > Asterales > Asteraceae > Bidens > Bidens hawaiensis. The sequence continues at coordinate 5,522 of NW_027493725.1, read as the reverse complement.
CTTGATATTTTGTATTAAAACAATTTGTTTCATGTTACCTGGATGGTGTAATATTTGACATTTTGGTTATGTTTATGCATTTAGACTTTTATACTATTGTGCTCAACAATCACGACTTAGTCGCCGCGCCTCGATTATTCCGCCATCACGATCGGGGTGTGACATTACCACTGTGGCACGCCAGGACATATAGCTAGAAATTGTGTTTATCGTCTATATGTTCCCTATTACAAGCAAAATCAGAAGGCTGCACCAAGGGGAAAAAAGATGGAAAAACCTTTCCTGAAAAGGAATTCCAACATGAGGCAAGTGATTGCGTTGACATTAGAAGAAGGATGAAGGCATGTTTCGTCTGCGGGAATGGCGGTCATTTGGCAAAGGAGTGTCACTACCGTGCTATTAATAGACAAGCTCCTCAAGTGAAAGGTTATGTTGGAACCTATGTTTTAGACCGACATCGAATTAATTTGTGGGTGAAAATTATATTGTTTGGTCTCAACCAAGGGTGGATGGCTTGAAGACTAAGTCATGATAGACTAGTATAAATAGATGTTTTTATTCATTTGTCTGGTATGAGTATTTGTATTGTGTGTTAGTGAGATCTAGGGTTTTATCCCTTTGAGAGAGTCTCCGCCTCCAGGATGAGCTCTCCTAGCGGCGGCTGATATTTCTTAATCGAATGTATGTATGAGTGTTTCATCTTAATGAGAATCATTCGGCTAATATTTCATACTACCATTTCGATATTTTATTTTTTGATTACAATTGTTCATCCTATTATTGATTGTTAATCAAATCAGGCTCTCTCCCAATACTCATCATCCGTCCAAACATCTTTCAAGAGTGAATCCGAGTGAGATTCGATCCTAACCCTAGATCTGAGCTCCACACTGTGACAATCGTCAATTTCAGGTTAACTCCGTTAACTCCGTTAACTCAACTCCGTCAATTCAAACTTAAAATTATTGAATCTATAACGCACACTTCATTACATTTAAACTAGGGTTTAAATGACGCTTGACACTTACTACATGTGTAGTCTTTCGAGAATTGCACCGAAACGCAAACGAGTTGACGCAAACAATTGGTGAATAAACGAAAAACGTCAAAACAATAATTATGTGATAATTATGTGTTAGACTTATGTGTTATGTGATAACATTGTTATAAACGTTAACTCAATGTGCTAGAACTAGTTAATTAAGTTAGAAAAGTAACATTTGAAAGTGGAAGGACCTAGATGTAACATGTTATTATTATTAATAATAATAAACCTAAAACCCTAATCTCCCTCTTTCCCTCACTAGACCGATCGGCCAGCCCCCCCTCCCCCTCTCCATTCACACACACACATACAAGCAATCTTTCAAGCTTTTGATTGAAGATTAAGGTGCTAGGAAGGTATAAACAACTATCCTATGCATCCTCTATGCTTAATTTTCGATTTTCAATGGGTTAATTATAAACCCTAGGTCCGATTTCTATATGTTATTGTGTTCATATGATTTTGTTTGATTTGATGGTGTATTGTTGATGATTTGATAACTAGAATTGATATTGTTACATGTTAATTGTTGTGTCTTGATTTTGAGATCAAATAAAACCCTAATCATGTATGTAATGTGTAATTGATGTGCATGGATAATGATTATGGAGTCTAGAGTGTTATATGAATGAATTGTGGTCTATAGATGGTTAAATTGTTGAGTTTTGTTGCAAACAGTTTCTGGACAGATTGTGTTGTTGATATTCAATTGACTGTATCTGGGTGTAAATGTGAAAATTGGTTGATATTATTGATACTACAGTAAACTAGGTTGAGTCTAGTTTCTAAAGAATATAAATTTGCAATTTTTTGACGTGTATAGGTCAACCTTTATGATTTTACAAAAACGTTGTGCAAAGCTGAGTTGTTGGACCTGCTGTTAAGTTGTTTTGTAAATGTTATATCTCATGAACTACGAGACCAATTGGGTTGGTTCCACTTCTGTAAGTTGACTTATTGAGTTAGGAACCTAACCCAAGTGGTCTTGCATTTATTGGATTTTTCTTTTAACGGGAATTTCAAATAACATTCTGTTGCGCATAAATTTGACTGTTATGAGTTTGCTGTGGTAAATTGATCTTTGTGAAAAATATTTATGGAATAAAATACAACAAAATATGTTATGGAAACCTAACACATACATGCTTTTGTGATGATTTTTGGTAAATTAATTGTGATGTTATGATTTAATTTGGGAATTTCTTCGCAAACAGTGAGTTCACTTACCCCTTTTAAACTGTTTTCAAAAGCTTTTCACTTGGGGAGATAACATACTCCGAAAACGCATTTAAGATTTTGTTAATATAGATTATATATCACTTGTAAAGACTAAGTGGCAAACGCAATAACTAAAGTCCTTCATTCACATCGAACCGTTTAATATTGGATAATAGCGAGTCATTGTTGAGTAGTACTACTGGGTTTGACAAACCCCACCCAACGCTAAACTCGACTGGAGGTCGAGTGGGTGTAAGCTTGGCTAAACACATACCATGGTCGGGATAGATCTGGTGGCAAGGCAAATGATAAACAGTCAGCTTCGGTGTCGAACACTTAGTAATACTTGTTTTATAGGCTAGCTACCTATAGATATATAATTGACATAACACTATCTGGTAACGCAAAACGATGAAACGCAAAACGTTGAAACGCAAAACGCTGAAACGCAAAACGCTGAACGCAAACGCTAAACGCTTTATTTTATATAAACTTGTGAACTCACCAACCCCGTGTTGACACTTTTAGTATGTTATTCTCAGGTAGCCGAGGCGGGGCGCGCGGTATAGGATCATGCATTGCTTGAAACGCTTTTGTTATGCAAACTTTTTTTTAAAACTGTTATCATTTGGTTTAAGTCGTCCTGCGTGACGCAACATTTATTTCATGGTTTTTACGCTTCCGCATTTAATTACTCGTAAACGTTTTCGTGGTTTGAAAACTTTGTTTTAGGGTTTGATTATAACTAATGAATCCGATCCTGTTAGTTCACACACTCTGACGGTAAAACTCCGTTAGTGGATTTTGAGGGTGTGATACACAACGTTGTTTAATAACGATTATTCACGCTTCTGCATCGGGGCTCCGGTTCTCACAATTGGTATCGGAGCAGGGTTACCGGATCGTTCAGACTAACCGCTGAAATGGTTCATTTCGCTCTTGAATCCACCATGGACGTTAAACGATGAAGTTCATTGAAATTATTTTTGGGGGTTTGAAATTATTTGATGATTCATAGAAAATTTTATGGATTGATGTTTGGGTTGATCACTCGTTTGGAGATCCAACATCAATTTCATGTTTATTTGGTCAGAATGGTCCAGATCTGATGTAACAGTGTTATTTGGCTCGTTTTGGGGCAACTCGGTTCATTTGATGATTTCCAGATCTGAAAAGGCTGTGAATAAGATTGAAGATAGATTTCTTTTGTTTATTTCGAGATGACCTGGATACTGCTTATCGATTCTTTTCAGATTTCGGAACTACTTTTTCGATCTGAAAGAATTAGGGTTTTGTTTGCTCGATATTGATTTTGATAAGTGTGATGCACAAACAGAATATGGTATGTTGGAAAACGTTTCCGTTGGTACAAATTGATATGAAGAAGGTACAAGTCAAGAATGAACAGGTACTAGAGGCAATATTATCATTGTTTGTTGTAGCAAATCCAAAGTGAATATTCAAGCAGGTTCTGCAAGGGCAAATCAGTTATTGATGATGCATAAATGAATTTTTGATGTACCGGGCATACAATGAACATATAAGATTGATCTCGAGTAATGATAATGGTTAAGTGTGGCTTCGGGCACAGTTTGTGTTTTGCCCAAGCACAACTTATGGTTCGGGCACACTTTATCTCGGGCACTTCTTATCTCGGGCACATCAAGTTCCAGTGTCGAGTAACCCCTTGCATATCTTTGGTCTTCTCAAGAAAACTATCTTTAAGTCCCAAGCACACTTTGTGCTAGGAAAGTGCTTCCGAGTACACTTAGTGATAGCGTAAAAATTGAAAAATCACAAGTGTTTTGCTTTCCGCGCACACTTTGTGCTAGGAAAGTACTTCCGAGCACACTTTGTGCTAGTGCAAAAATTGAAAAATCACAAGTGTATTGCTTTCCGGGCACACTTTGTGCAAGGAAAGTACTCCGGGCACACTTTGTGGTAGGAAAGTACTCCCAAGCACACTTTGTGCTAGGAAAGTACTCCCAAGCACACTTTGTGCTAGGAAAGTGATCCCAAGCACACTGTGTGCTAGGAACAGAGTTTGTGAAACATTTCAAAGTTTTGAAGGAACTTTTGAGATTTTTGGTGCCGTTGACCGTTTGACCAAGCTGTTATCTACGGAAGATATATACTCAGGGTATTTTGGTAATTTTTCTCCAATCATCAACAAGCTTAAGGAATTCAAACCTCATCCAATTTCACGACTTCATCAAAAGCTTTGCGAGAATAACTGTTGACCAAGCTTAAGGATTTAATCACTTTTAGTGTCAACTAACATATGAATATGTTTATTTTCAGATTTTACAATCTTGATAAGGATGGTCAAGATTGCTTCACCTATACTTGATTTGTAGACACATTTATTAAAGACAATTGCAACGAAATTGGGGGAGTAAAAATCTTTGAATTTCATTGAAAATGGTATGCCTCAAATCAAGTAAAAGACTCAAGTTAATGAAAAGCTGATTAAGATCAATAATCCAAGGTTTGTCAAACATGTTTCATCATTTGTAAGTTTTCAGATTTCCTAGTATGGAAGAGAAGATAGAGTCATCACGAGTAACAATGTTGAAAGGATGATCAGTAGAGTTTAACCTCCTATGAGATAGTCACTTAAATAGTCAAGAATGGGTTATGGTTGACTTGAATGCTATCTTGATTCAGGGAATGGTTTGCAGATGATTTACAAGGGAAGAGACAAATTTGAAGGATTGAAGATTATTTGATGATCACATTGAGTTTATTTCTTTTTGTGATAACCTTGTTACTTGAAGTTGATCTTTGAAGTTCAAAGCCTCGTTTATATGCCCATACAACTATATCCAGAAGTGGTATAAGAGCGATAATTCGAAATGAACAATGGGAGAAGCTTAACGTGAGGGGGAGAATTTAAACGAAAGATAACGAGTTATGAGGTGATCATGAAAGAAATTCAATGGCATCGGTCTAAGGGGGAGATTGTTGGAACCTATGTTTTAGACCGACGCATCGAATTAACTTGTGGGTGAAAAATATATTGTTTGGTCTCAACCAGGGGTGGATGGAGTGAAGACCCAGTCATGCTAGACTAGTATAAATAGATGTTTTTATTCATTTGTCTGGTATGAGTATTTGTATTGTGTATTAGTGAGATCTAGGGTTTTATCCCTTTGAGAGAGTCTCCGCCTCCAGGATGAGCTCTCCTAGTGGTGATGATATTTCTTAATCGAATGTATGTATGAGTGTTTCATCTTAATGAGAATCATTCGGCTAATAT